>NW_020312413.1:0-6243 GCF_002999335.1 Cyclospora cayetanensis | reverse complement strand
GTGCTGAATACGCTCATCGACGAATACATTCCGGAGTCTCTGAAGCTGCTAGGGCCGAATGGCCGCTTCATGGAACTGGGCAAGCGGGGCATCTGGACGCATGAACAAATGAAGGAAGCGCGACCTGACGTGCTCTACGAGACAATCGCAGTAGACACGATGATGGAAGAGGACCCCGTGTGGTTTGGGGGGATGCTCGACCGCATTAGGGAACGTGTGGAGAGTGGACAGCTCAGCAGCTTGCCTCTGAAGGTGTTCGACATGGAGGATCCCGTGGAAGGCGGCGTGGCGGCCTTTCGCTACTTGCAGAGAGCGCAGCACATTGGCAAGGTCGTCGTCAAGTTTCCAAGTGCAATTGAGCCAGTAGAAGACGGGGCGATTGTTATTACTGGTGGCCTTGGCGCTCTTGGCTTGGTAGTTGCAGGGTGGCTTGCGGAGGAAGGAGCTCGAAACATCGTTTTGATAGCGCGTCGAGAGGCGCCGCCTCCCTTTGACAGCGTGCCTGAGTGGAACTGGCTGTCGAATATAAACTGCAAGGTGAGTTTCTTTTCGTGTGACGTTTCCAACTATGAAGATGTGCGCTCCGTGTTCAAGAAGATTCAAAAGACTGTAGCGCCAATTAAGGGGGTCTTTCATGCGGCAGGGGCTCTTGCGGACTCGCTCTTGGACAGTCAGTCTCTTGAAGGACTTCGCCGCGTCTATGCTGGCAAGGTGTTTGGAGCGTGGAATATCCACAGAGTGTGTGAAGAGCAGGGCATAGACAAAGACCTTCGGTTCTTCGTACTGTTTTCGTCTATCACATCTCTCGTGGGGAACGTCGCACAGGCGAATTATGCTTCCGCCAATGCGTGCCTAGACGCGTTGGCGCAGTGGCGCAGGCGGCGAGGCCTTTGCTGTCAGTCGATTCAGTGGGGTCCTTGGATTGAGCAGGGTATGGCAGTGGAGATGAGGCAGCAGCTGGCAAGGAACGGCATGAAAGGCATAACCAACGAGCTGGGATTTAGAACACTTCATGACGTCCTTCTTCACCCCGAATGCCCTCCCGTTTTAGCCTGCCAAGCCTTCAAATGGCGAGCGTTCTTCATTCGATATGCAAGCGTCCCTCCGCTCTTTGAAGGGGTGTCACAAGACGCAACAGATTTGCCAGAGTCCTCTGCAATGACCATGAAGCACCTCTCCACAGCGGAGAGGCGCGAGTTCATCAAAGCGCAAGTTGCTGCAGCTGCGCGTCAGGTCTTGGGGAGCAGCGCGCCTCCTTCTTTCGACAAACCCTTGCAGGATCTTGGAGTAGATTCGCTAGGCGCAGTTGAGTTCCGTAACCTGCTATCCAAAAAGCTCGGCATGAAGCTCTCCGCAACGACGCTTTTCGACTATCCCACCCTAAACGCAATTACCGAATACGTCATCGAAGTAACTGGAGAGAGCACGAAGAGCCCTGCCGACGGGGATGCCGCCTTTCCTCTGGGAAATAGCAATGCTGCTCATGACGGTCTAGCCGTTGTTTCGGTTGCATGTCGGTTCCCTGGACGCTCCGATTCGATGGAAGCTTTGTGGCAGATGCTCCTTAATCGAACGGATTGCATGATGGATATACCGCTTAGCCGGTGGAACGTGCACGAAATGTACAGCGATGACTTTGACCTTCCGGGAAAAGCCTATGTGAAGCGCGCTGCTTTTATAGATAACGTGGAATACTTCGACAACACGCTGTTCAACATCACGCCTGCGGAAGTCAATGCAATGGATCCGCAGCAACGTATCTTGCTGGAGGTGTCCTACGAAAGCTTTGTCTCCGCAGGCTACACAAAGGAGTCCTTGCACAACGCCAACATTGGCGTGTTTGTTGGCGTTTGCAATCACGATTGGGTGTATCTGATGTCTGACGGCACGATTTCTCCGTATTCGGGAACTGGTTCTGCAGGGTGCATAATTGCCAACCGCTCGTCATACGTGTATGGCTTGAAGGGGCCCTCGGTGGCTGTTGATACAGCTTGTTCCTCTTCCCTCGTGGCAGTTGACGTTGCGTTTGAAAAGGTCATGCGTGGAGACTGCCAGTCGGCCCTTGTTGCGGGTGCGAACCTAATGCTGACGCCGCATCTGTTCATAGCGTTCTGCAAGGCTCGCATGCTCTCTCCCGAGGGCAAGTGCAAGACTTTCGACGCTGGAGCAGACGGCTATGCGCGCGGGGAAGGGGTGGCAGCAGCAATGCTTGTACCACTGAGTGAGGCGCAGGAGTCCAAGATGGAAGTCCTCGCAGTTGTTCGAAGCACAGCCTGCAATCACGTGGGCCGGAGTGCGAGTCTTATGGCTCCGAACGGTCCTAGCCAAGCCGAAGTTATTCGCACAGCCATCGCACGCGCATCCATCAAACCAGGAGACGTCGCATTTGTGGAAGCGCATGGCACAGGCACGGCTTTGGGGGATCCAATCGAAGTGCATGCACTGAAGAGCGTCTTTGCTCATGGGAGGCCAAAAGACATGCCCTTAGTTCTAGGCGCTCTAAAGACGAACATCGGGCATCTGGAAGGATCCTCCGGAATCGCGGGGCTCATAAAAGCAGTGCTAGTCCTACAAAACAAAACTGCCCCTCCCAACATCCACTTCAAGAAGCTTAACGAGCATATCAACGTGTCTGAGTTTCCCGTCAAGTTTCCCTCCGATGCGGTCCAGCTGACTGCCAGCGGACCTGCAAAGCGACTCTTTGCGGGCGTCAGCTCTTTCGGATTTGGAGGAGCCAATGCACACGTTATTCTCGAAGAAGTAGCTGCCAACCTCCGCGCAGTCAAAAGACCTGTCAGCAGACAAAAGATCTGCTTCATGTTCACTGGTCAGGGCTCGCAGTACGTCAACATGGGAAAGGTCCTCCATGAGGAAAACGAAGTTTTCCGAGCGAGTCTGCTCAAGGTAAGCACAATCGTGGAGGATCTCTTGGGTATTTCCATTACTGATATCCTGTACCCCTCTCCTCAGAAGGAAAGCGAAGCACAAAAGCTGCTTGAAAGCAGCACCATCTCGCAGTTGGCCCTCTTTTCCTTCGAATACGCACTCGCCGAGCTGTGGATGTCAAGAAACGTGTTTCCTGACATGGTGCTTGGCCATAGCCTTGGAGAGTTTGTAGCAGCTTGCGTAGCGGGGGTATTTAAGCTGGAGGACGCTCTTCGGCTTGTCGCCAACCGGGCTACAATTATGAACGAGACACCGGCCATGGACGGAGTTATGGCCGCAGTTCGTGAAACTGAGGAAGAGAGCCAAAAGGCCATTGACGCATTTTACGGGGATAAAGAGAAGAGGACTTCTGTTGCGGTTGTCAACGGCTTGAAGAGTGTGGTGCTTGCAGGGCCTCGAAAGGATGTCAGTGCGATTTTGGAGCAAATGCATGTCTCCTCAAGGGCCAAGTATTTGCCTGTGTCTCACGCGTTCCATTCGCCTTTGATGCAGCCATCGTGCGAGCCGTTCAGGAAGGTGGTAGAGCAGGTGCATCTCCATGCGCCGCATATTGAGATGGTCTCGACAGTAACGGGACAGATGTGTGACGAGGAACTAACGCAGCCTAACTATTGGGTCGATCATATTGTTACGCAAGTCAAGTTCTGTCAGGCCATCCAACAATGTGTAGCTTCAGGCGCTACCCTGCTGGTTGAAATCGGTCCTCGTCCGATTCTCACCTCGATGGGAAGAGGCTGTCTCAAGGATCATTCAGGCAGCACGCTGCAATGGATCAACATGGTGGATACCGAAGGAGTTAAGCTGCACACAATCGACGCCGTCGCTGCTGCCGCAGGTAAGCTTCGGGACCCCTGCTACACCCTAAACAGGAAAGCATCGAAGCACCCAGACTGAAACTAAGTAACCGAGGCTGCATTATCTCATTGTGATGCGTATCGTGCAACTCTTTTGCAAGCCAAGCATATGCAGACAAACGTCTTTTTTATGTCCTCGGGTGCGTTTTGCAGCGAGAGATGCGACCCCAACATCTGTTCTCTTCAACCGAAAGTATTTCCCATGGAAGGATATTTGCCACCCGTTGCTGGGTCGCAAGATCATTGGTGAAGACAATCGCGTGGATTTTGTAGGCGGCTTGAGCGAAGAAGCCGAAGCTTTGTTCCTCGACCATGTTGTGAAAGCACAGCCTATGCTGCCAGCAACCTCCATGCTGGAGCTCATGGCCGTAGCCTCCAGAGAGGTCCTAGACAAAGGTGCAGCGGCCGCTCCCCCGTGCCTGTCCCAGCTCGTTTTTGAAAGGCCGCTCATCTTCCAAAAGGGGGTAAAAGTATCCATTTCTGTCTCGGTAGACGCCCATGGTCAAGTCCGTTTGATGAGTACCGCAGAAGCAGACGAAGGCGAGCAGAGGCTCCATGCACACGCGCAGATTCTTAAAAGCGCCATTGTCGAGCTACCCGACATCGATACTAGGGCCCTCCTGGAGGCCTGTCCGGATGAGGTAGACATGGCGACGGCCTATGCGGAGTTCCAGAAGGTCGGCCTGTCCTATGGGCCTCGTTTTCGTACTATGAAACGCGCGTTCAAAGGTAAGAATACCGTTGTTGGACTCGTGCAAGCCGTCAGCCCGAAGAATTTCGAGCGAGGTTTCCGCATACACCCCGCAGTCATGGATGGCGCCTTGCAGCTTTCAGCTATTCTTCTCTCTGAAGGCCGACGAAGAGCCATGATTCCGTTCTCCTTCGAGTCTGTAACGCTGCTAAGCGCGAGTGCCGACAAGGAAATATGGTCTAAGGTTACACTTCTCTCTAGGACGCCGACTGCGGCGACAGTGGACGTTCAACTCTTTACATCCGATGGCAAAGTGATCGCTGATTTCGGCGGAGTAACCTTCCGCCAACTCGACATTGAGCCTTCCGCGGCGGTTCCGCGAGATCTACTGTGGAGTGTTGAATGGATTGCCTCGTGCAAGCTCGATGCAAAAACCCCAGCAGAAACGGAGAGTACAAGTCTGGGTCCTCCCTCTTCCTCGGATAACAGCGAAGCGCACCGTCATGCAGTTTCTGGATCTGAGCAAGGTGCCCTAATTGACGCGCAAAGGGAGAGTTTGGAGCCGCTTTCGACCGAAACCTACACAATCGCGGAAGAACCTGCAAGGCCGGCGGTCGTGTTTATCGACTGCACTGGTGATCACGCGGCCTTGCGCGGCACGTTCTCCGAAAGCGAGGAAACAACGGTTGTATGGATCAGCAAGCCCACTGCTGAGGATCTGACGAATGTGCTAGTGCATCCCGTTGCCGCTTCTCCTGTGGCTGCGGAGAAAATGATCATCGTGCTCGCCTTCGCAGAGAAGTCCTCGACGCCTCAAAGCATGATTTTGTCGGTTCTCGACATCCTAAAAGTTCTGGCTGCACAAAAAACGGATGCGTGTTATCCCGTGTGGATTCTAACCTGCGGAGCTCAAGGGCCGATCTCCGACTGCGTACACCCTCAGAACGCTGGATTGTGGGGGCTTGCACGGTCTGCCCGCCTAGAGGTAGACTCGAATGGGGGCTCCCATTTCATCGGCTGCGCAGATGTGGCACCAGGGATAAGTCTCAGCAGGACAGTCAGCGAGCTTGGGCGGCAGCATCGCCTGCACCCTGAAGAATCTGAAATGCTCATTCGTCCATCGGACTCAGATTCCGATCTCCAGGTCCTATTCCCAAGGCTGACGCGCTCGCCGCTGGTTGTAAGGGGTTCTTTGGAGTTGTACATGCCGGATCGAGGGGCTGTAACAAATCTGTGCCTCAGGCCCCAAGCTCCTGTGCAAAGTTGCACGCTCGAGGCGCATCAGTGCCGTATTCGTGTGCGGGCAGTCGGACTCAACTTCCGCGATGTTCTCAACGTCATGGGTTTATATCCTGGCGATCCAGGGCAGCCAGGGGCGGACTGTGCTGGCACCGTAGTTGCGGTTGGCAGCAACGTGCCGAACCTGCATATTGGGGATCGCGTTTACGGTATTGCGCAAGGATGCGTTAAAACCTTCGTTACAGCTTCTGCGGACCTCATCAGACGCATGCCCAAAACATGTACGTTTGAAGAAGCGGCTGCACTACCGGTGATTGCGGCTACTGTCGAGTACGCATTGCAGCAGCTGTCGGCAGTGCAGGCTGGTGAAAAGGTCCTTATCCACACCGCAACGGGAGGGGTCGGCTTGATTGCCATTCAGCATTGCCAGCGCGTAGGCGCCACTGTCTATGCAACTTGCAGTGGGGGGCCAAAGGAAGCCTACTTGAAATCTCTTGGGATTCAGTACATTAC
>NW_020312412.1:0-6306 GCF_002999335.1 Cyclospora cayetanensis | reverse complement strand
ATAGGATAGAATAGGATCTAGCTGGAGTGCAGCTCCGACGCCAGTTGGGGATGTATTCGAGCTTTGAAAGGCCCTTCGTTGATTCCCACAGCATAACCCTACAGCTATTAGCCGCTGAAATGATGACAGTAGAGTCAGGATCGGTGCTCTGCACTACGAATAATGTCGGGAACTACTTTGTTAGGTGCTGGCGCATGTGGCCATGCATGTGCACTTGGCGTGGTTCGCGGCTGAGAGCCTTATTAATCGAAGCGTGAGCAGGCTCATAGTAGAGGCTGTTAGCGCTTATAGGACTATTGAAGACCTTATGAATGCACCTGGAGGCGCGATTTTAGCATTAGCTCTCTATAGCGTACAGCGCCGTGTAGGTGTCATCACTTGGTGAAGATCGTCATAGCTGGCCGTCTAATGCAGACAATAAAGCTTTTAAAGATATTAGAGGGGGCTAATACACAGATTTCAACAAAGAACTAGCTCTTTGGCTTGCATTATCTGCTCACCAGTACCAGAATGACAAGACAGCGGGCAGAATGGGGCTCCTTGCTCTTTATCGACTTTTACCGAGAGTAGGGCTTGTTCTTCGAGATATCCTCCACGGACCGCCAAACCCTTTGTTGCCTTATAGTTTCGAATTTGTGTGCATGTGTATTTATGTATGTATGTGCGTGCGTGTGTGTGCGAGTGTGTGTGTGCTTGTTCAGCCCCGTGCCCATGGACGCATTCATAGACTGGGCAGCCCCGTCGTTTGCTAATCCAGAAATGAACTGCTTGCTAGAGCAAAGCTAAGGTATGTTGCTGAAAGACGATGATTTTGTTTGTTGTGTTCTCCATTTTTAGATGAGCCTCCAATGAGACGCTGAAGACGTTAGCAACTCACTTCATGGGTATGTGACCTAGCAGCGCAAGTTTGGTGATGCCTTCTATTTTTCAAATAATCCATTTCAATGACGGATATTAGTGCCTAGTCACGCGGGTAGCGTTTTGCTTTGGTAGACAATAGATACATGCGTGCTACCATGACATCAATAAGCCTGCCATTCGCAGTATGACGAGGAACAAATAAAGTATTGGTAGGCCTTCCTAGAGGCCAAATGGTATAAAAAAGACTTCATCATTATTCTGAAAGCGCTGCGTAAGTTTGCAATGTATGGATGGACTAGACTAGACTTCAGTGGCGGAAGGGTTAATAGAGCGTTGTTTGAGATCCAGCCTAGCGAGGCTGCAGATGCTCTCCTTTGGTAGTGAGCCTGTGGACCTTTCCATGGGAAATACCGGGCGTCTCACTCATTCATTGCTCCTAGGACCCAGTAGTCATGGGCCGCTTCTCACCAGCTGTGTTGGAGGCGCCGTTTCGGCTTCCTCAGCAACAGCTCAGCGCCTTGCGGCGTATGGCTTCATAGGAGCTCCAGTCCTACCTTTTGCCTTGTCTTCTGGCAACGGGACAAATGTCCTGGCTCCATTGTCTCAGCTCCAGCAAAAGCAGTTTCAGCAGTATGATACAGGCCAAAGGCGCCACTCTGCACTTCCAGTGGCCACCCGGCCTAATCCAAATATTCCCATAATCCTAAGTGCCCTGCGCCACCATGTCCGTGCGCTGGTCCGTATTATGTACAGTAAACAGTCTATGAAATTGTCAGCACGAGAGCCTCTTGAGCATGAGGCAGGGCATACACAGCGGTCCTCTTGTCCAGTGCTGTACGAATCTGACCCCGGAATTGAGTACGGGGATTGCCGTAACCTAAGTGAGCTCCATAATGCCAGTCGTAGCTACATCGAAAGCCTGGTTTCAAATGCCGATGAGAAAATTGGAGCGGCTTCTGAGACCCCTGTAAGACGCAGCGGTGACTCCAGCACGAATAGTGACTGCAGACCGTCCAAGATGGTCGTACTTGCTGCACGAAGTCATGATGTGGGCGCCGTTGCCCCTCGCAGCCCACCAACAGCTCCTCTCCTCCAGCACTCTGAGCGCTCAGGGAGTCAGGAAGAATCTTTTGAGGTTGTTGATGGCTCTACATTAAGCAGGAGAGGCACGCCAATATCTGACGATAGCGAGACGATAGCAACAGCTTCACCACCATTATTGCTTGGTACTGGCGACGGTGCTACAGAGGGTTGGGAGGGGCAGTGTTTATTTCATGAGGAGCATCTTGATGCTTGTTCGCTTAACGAGTTCAGTGAGTACCTTCAGATATTCTCGTGTTTCTTAGGATTGCCGCTGCCTGAGGTATCCAAACAGGATCCATCCACACTGCAACACGTCAGGCTGCAGCTTTTGCTTTTAAGAAACAATCATCAGCAGCAGCCTGGAGGGCACCATAACTTCAAGCCACTACTGCAGCGGTGGCTGCCTCTACTGCAAGTCTCCAGTTTGGGTTCTGGAGCAGAGAACGGTGTCAGTGGGGGTCCTTTCGCCAGCTACACAGCAGGAGCGATTGCTTCAGTGGCTCCATGCTGGCGCTTTACGGGGTCAGGACCCTCTCCGACAATGGCGTTCGGTAGCATTAGTACACCACTAATCTCACCGATTTCGCCCTCCCCTGGGACACACCTTTTGGCAGATCTACCCCCTCTTGCAGCACCAGCAAGTACTAGGGAACAAACGACCAGTAACCGTACCGAAGCCACAGGTGAGAGCGACACAAACTCCCACGCTCTTATACGGTCATATCTGGTACTGATCAAGTACAAATCCGTGCGAGTGGTGTGGTTCTGAAGGAGAATGTGAGAACTCAGCAGCAGGTCCATTGGCACAAGGGGAATCCCGATTCCCCTCTTCCTCAGTGGATGCGTTTAGTGTGGACGGTCCCTCAAGTGGAAGCAACCTACCTCGCAGCGGCAAGAACAGTGATACTGGTGTTATATCAACATTTCCGACGGATTTCGTGTCATATACGGTCCCCACATCCCTTGGCCCAGCAGCAGCATGTGATGCATCTACTGCTGCAGCTAGTGTCTTGTCACGCCCAACTGAAAGAGAAAAAACACTTTCATGGAGCCCCGAGTGCACTGTTGCAGCAGCGGGGGCGCTGGCAACCGCTACGGCGCTTCGGTTGCCCCCTATTGGTGTCAATCGAGTTGGCTTGGGAGTCCCTGGGCTAACAGGAGACGGGAAGAGTATTGGGCTTGGAGGAACGTTCTCTCTGCCTGAAGTTGTGGCAACAAATCTGGCGCACCAGGGTACAGAAGGACCCACAGAGGCATCTGCTAATACTCCCGGCTGTAGTGGGGTAGGAACTTTCTCGAGTGGAGAATCAGCTGCATTGCTACCTGCCTCTGCTCCATGTGAATGGATGCGTGACGGGGCAGCGCCCACACTTAGCAGCATGCCACCAGGTGCTGCCTTTTCCTCTTATCTTTTTCTTAATAACAGGCAACCCCCTGGCGATCACCCTGCTCCTTCATTTGTTGAAGCAGCAGGTAGTGTGCGAGGGTCATCCACTGGAGGACCGACTAGCCCAGCCGACGTAGGGTTAGTAATATCAGCAGAGGGCCTCAATCAAGGGAAAAACCAGAGGGGCAATGTACAAGTGACTTTCTCTCCACAGTTAGGGGCCTGGGTTGTATGCTGCGCAAGTGGACTGCTGCAACAGAGCAGGGCTTTCTCTGTAGCCTTGCTCGGGTTTGAAGGAGCGAAGAAGAAAGCGCAGCAATATGCGACGCATTGTGAGCCAAAAGACTCAAAGGCTGTTTTCATGTTCACCGAGGAAAAGTTTTTCGTGCCAGTTCTGCTAAAGATTTTAGACGGCCGATGGTGTATTACCAATATTCACGTGGAGCAGTTGCGTATCTACGGTTTCTCCAGGTTCCGTGCACTTTCATCTGCTGCATCTGATGGTGCTTCTTAGGCCGGCGTCAGTGTTCTTCGAAGCGGGCCTCTTGCCGCACAGGCAAAGAAAAGGAAGAAACAAGAGACGACGGATGTACAGGGGGGCCCCGGGTAGTCAAGGAAATAGGTAGAAGGTCTGCCTGTGGTGTACCAGTCGTTCCCCAGGTGACGCTGGGGCTCACAGGACCCCCAGGAGGAGCATTTAATTTGGCGAAAAGCAGCAGTGAGGAGTTCATTTTGCCAAAGAGTGTAAGCAGGGATCGTTTTTACATGCATGAGTCTGAGATAGATTATTCCTTGTGTTGCCTGGTATAGTCGCATATATTCAGCACCCCGTCAGTGCACTACTTCCTTGCTTTGCTCCTCCCATCCAGCTCTTTTCTCCCCACTGAGTTAAGCCATCCATTTATCGCCTTACGGCTTTTGATCCACGACAGAGCTTTAGTGATCAAGAAATGCCACATAGACATATTTTGCACCACCACTACTTGTGCTTAAATTATAAGTCTTGCATAGAGAACACGGTTTTCCTAATGATCTTTAATCCTGTATTACAGGACTTTTCAGCTAGTCGCGTGGCTCGGCTAAGCCGCAGGGCGATGGAACTACCGTACGTTCACGGTGTTCGTTTTGAGGCTGCGAACTTCGCCTGGGTAGCGCAGATGAGAGGTGAGGCCAGGCGCTTTTTAGTTAAGAAGCATGGCTTTGTCAAGAGTAGACTGTGTGCTATTGAGAAGATTGAAATGTGGAGGGCTGCCTTGCCGCCCGAAGCCCTCGCCAGTGAACTCAAAGGTGAGCATCTGATGAGTCTTTTAAGTCATGGATGTGCTTTGGCATAAACTGCATTATTTGTATGTGTGCTTCTCACACCTTAAACGCTTGAAGCGGTAAAGATAGTTCGTGTATTTTATGTCTCGTCCCACTCTTCTCCGTATTCTCAGAAAGAGGTCGTTCTAAAGCAATAGACTGCAGGATATCTGTGATTGAACGCAGTGCTGTTCGCACTTAACTTTGCAGCCGAACAGGATGTATTAGCAATGGTACCAGCCGCGTGCCTTGAGGAAGCAGATCTGAAGGAGATATATGCGGTGGAAGAGTCCATGCGCCTAAAGTTCCAGCGCAGAATATTAACTCCTAAGAGTAGCGTTCAAGGGAATCCTCCTGCCGCTACAAAAAGACAGAGAACTAGTGATCTGAACGACAATAAAGAGGCAGCGAAGGCGTCCGCATCGCATGACTTTGACGTGGAGCATTTCCTACCACAGCCAGATCATCATGTGACCGACGCACAGCAAATTAATGTCCAGAGAGATGCTTTATATGAAGAACAACGATATCCGTTTCAGCATAGCCAGCAGCAGTCGCTACAATCATCTCAGCAACAGCACATGGAGCATCATCAGCAGCAACCGTTACAACACCACCAGCTGCTGCGGAGCACTGCTGCATTAGCCCCGGTGAAGGACCACACGGCAGGGCGCAATACTTCGCTACAGCAGCCACATCAGATGATGCTGCCGCTACAAGCCTTTCGCACAAGAGGGCATCAACAGCAGCTGCTGCTACAGCAGTTCTCTTCGTTCCCCCTGCTTCCTGGCCTGCGGCTACAGCGGCAGCCAATAGGCAACAATGTGGAATTATCCAGGGCATTAAGTGGCTAAACAGCCTGTAGCTGAATGCCTTCTACGGGACTTGCCTCACAGCGCCCCACTAGGAGGCAACATGCCCCATGAAACACAAAAAGTTGCTTGTAGGATTATGCTAGCTATTGTGTGATATTCACTACGACCGCAGTTTCTAAGTTGCGAGCTGCGCAGTTAGGCGTGATCCTGTCTCCTTTTCCGCACTTTTTCTACTGCAGAAGGAAGACTCTATGTGGCTTGTAACTGTAAATTTTAGCACTATGCTAAATCACCTTAAGACCCTATGGGCAAATGTTCAATGCTTCAGAAAATGAAGGCTTAGAGCCTTCGGGAGGACGCTTCTTGACAAGCCCCACAAGTTTGTCAGATTTAAGGCTGTCAGTGAGGCTTGCACACTTACGGGGGGTTCTTTGGTTTTACGCTTAAAAGCGCTTGAACTTCTTGTGGGCAAGCAATATCTGGATTGTGTTTTCCCCCTTATACTGTGACAGCAATCAATTAGAAACTTCGCAGCTTGGAAATCTCGCCAGGTTTCAGTCACATGGTGAGTGCCAGGGAGCATGCCACATAAGCCTAGGGATCGAGAACGGGAGGTACATCAAGAGTACTTTAGCAAGCGGATTCTTTCCAGAAGTAAAGTAGAGGGATAGCAAGATACTCGCTGATGGCGATAATGGCTATGATAGTGATTATGTATGTGGCTCTCAAAGACTGCCGTAGCGACTGCGTCTGTCATGGGAGCACCCCGACTGCATCTAGCAAAAGGCCTTTCAAAGCTCGAATACATCCCCAACTGGCGCCGGAGCTGCACTCCAGCTAGATCCTATGCTATCCTAC
>NW_020312411.1:0-6336 GCF_002999335.1 Cyclospora cayetanensis | reverse complement strand
GCAGATTCATAATTGGGCGGCGCTGCAATAGTACGCTGAGGTACTATGCACGACTGGACTGTATGCATCTACTTATACTTTTGTGGACGAGCACTAAAGTGGATCTTCCAGCGCTTTTTTTCTTAGCTGAAGGCGTGCTACAAGCGCTCGTACCCACTCCACCAAGCGCCTTACACATCTATAGCCTCGTACGTTTGTGAGCCTCTGGTGAAACAAGTTCGGACAAATTTTGGTTCATGTCCTTGGTTAAGATGGATTGTGTGTGAGAAGAATTTAGAGAAAGCATACCAAGCTTAACTCTGGAAATGAGCTCAGCCGCGGCCAGAACGAAGAATGGGTACACAAAAAGTAGTCATCATCTATTTGTTTGTGGCTGAAGCGGCGCTGACATCCACTAGGAATGAGGGAAGGTATTACACCGAAGCTTCCACTTGGTCTGCGCGCAACAGATCAAATAGAGGCTTGTCTCGGTGGCCCAAGAGTCTTTCAGTATAATTTTAAATAATTTTTGGCTGTGTTTGCAGCGGCTACTTTTAGAATGAAGCGTCTTGATTTTTGTCTCGGGATTAGACTTGTAGGTGTGCAGCAGCTAATCTAGTGAACGTGAAAGCGTGGAAACGAAGACTCATCCAAAGGGCGTTTTTGTGGGATACTTTAATTCAAAAGGAAAAATACCTCTTCCTTTTTAAAATTGAGTCTGTATCGGAGTTTAGTTGCAAGGGCTTTAACATAGGTTGAGAAGGGTGGTTCTCGAGTTCTTCATCTTCACCCGCGCCCAATGAGATCGCATATACAATCCCTCCGTCTTCATCGTGTTGATGAGACGCGCATATCACCAAGACTCATACGTGAGAGTCATCCAAGAAACTGGCTGCATAGCTCCAGCTGGCAATTCATTCGAGGCTCTTGAGCCGCTCAACAATTACCAGGCAAGCTTCATGCATGTTTTGCTTAAGAGGGGGCATAATCTGCTGACCTAAGAGCAAGTCTATTCGGTGGCTAGGTTGAGAAGACTGCGAATAGCGAGAGGTGGATTGCTGGATGCTAGGGAGAAAATTGACTCTCTTCTCCGGCGGACGCGCTTACAAATACGAGTTCAAAGCTCTTATACAGAATAAGAATTACCTTTTTCACTGCTGTTACTACTGTACCAGCCGCAACCGAAGACACGACCTATGTGTAAATTCCTTGGGATGATTTCTCCTGCTCGAAAATTAGTCAGCCTGTTCTGCATATTTTCAACAAATGTGTATTACTTGAAGGATGTAGTGTTGGATCAGGAAGTCCCCACAGCCGCGCCGCTGGTCGAGCAAAAGACGTCAGACGAGGCCTGGGGCACATCGGCTATCTGTCAGCATAATGCCCACTACTGCTTGCGTAACACTAGCTGGAAAAAAATACAGAACTAAATGCCACGTCACAAATATTATAAGAGGCCTCAATTTGTGACTTTTGCTTACCTTCTCAGGCCAACACCAGGCAAGAAACTCCCCTAAACTTTTAGCGCAGCGTGCAGTGGCTCAACCAACAACCACGCCCCTACCCTAAAGGAAGCCTGTCACCCCTTAGCTCGGACTCGAAGTCACCTGGCGAACGGGATATGACTACGCCGGCGCTCGATGA
This sequence comes from Cyclospora cayetanensis, assembly GCF_002999335.1. Classification (NCBI taxonomy): domain Eukaryota; phylum Apicomplexa; class Conoidasida; order Eucoccidiorida; family Eimeriidae; genus Cyclospora; species Cyclospora cayetanensis. The sequence continues at coordinate 4,713 of NW_020312411.1, read as the reverse complement.
CTAACCTGGTGACACGATGAAGGGTTGTACTTTGAAGATGGTGGGGTGGTTCCAAAAGGTGATGACGGCTGCTTTTGGAATATATATCCCACTCCTTGGCATCTGCTGCTAGCGGCTAAGGCTGCGCCAATCTGTTTGGTCAGCCTCCGCAAGTGTTCTCCAGCGCTAATCCAAGAAAGTGTCTGAAGCAGAGGGATTATAGCAATGACCTACTGGATCTTGCTGAAAGAGAGCTGCTCGCTCACATTCCAGCCTTTCGGACAGGCAACGCTTTGATACGATCCTGCACGATAATTGGTGGACCTCTGATTTAGTGCCGGTCACGTGGAAAGACGTCCCCTACCTCATCCTGCATCAGTTCGGGGTCGCCTTATTGGTGACTATTCTCAAGCGGCCGAGCGAGAAAAACTAGGCAGTATACTCCAAAACAACAGTCGTAAAATTTGCTTTTGTCCTAGCAGACAAAAGAACAGCCTGGAAGGAGGTGCTCACGCAGCTGTTCCTGATGCACTTTCTTAATGGCATGGTTTCTAGCGTGCTGCAACAGGATTTTGACTACTGGCTTGGGATCAGAGAAAATCTTCAAGCCGATCGAGGTAAGATTGAGACAAAAACTATGAGAGGCCTTGATAACACAATAGAAAGACTTAGTTTATATATTTAAGGGAGCCAGAACTAGCCCGCCAAGGTCGTGTAGCACTGGATGCGAAAGGCCTGACAGACTACAAGGGGATCAAGAAGCGAAGGTTCGAAGGTGGCTGGCCCTCAGACAGTCGCTCTCAATGTCGATGACAAATAGAACACAGCCGGCAATGTTGGCATACCTTGAAAGGAGTCAGGGAAGAGACAAATGCTGGAATGCTAACTTCTTGACACAGAGACAGGATTGTCAGTGCCAGGAATGAGGGATGTTGGGGTGTTGGGTAATACCACGCCCATTGTAGTGGCAGCACCAGAACACCATGAATATGGCGTGTTCGTCCTTTGCACAATCCCGAGCCACGGAAGTGACAAGGCACGGTTGTGTCGAACTTGAGCCACCCTAGGCGAACGGTGAGCCTTGACGCAAAAGCGAAACTCTATTGGTATTTGGGAAGCGTCTTACGGGCTGAGCAGGTACTCTCACAAGCACAACAGCAGCCAATACTACAAGATGTTCCCAACTTGGAAAAATCCGTCAGCAATACCGAGGCAAGGGTGAAAGCAAGGTCTAAAGGGCCTTGGGACCAGCCGATGTAGAAGACTAAGTCTCAAGGCACGGGCGACCAGGCTACCTTAAGATGTTAGCGACGATTGAAGTACTCAAGCCACCGATTCGACAAGTAATGTGGACGCCGGCGATCAGTGGTAGAGCCCCGCAAAGGAAAATGATTAACACTAAAAGCCCGAAGAGCCGAACTGACAGGGAGCTCCTGGTTCGGCACAAGTGCAAGAGACGTCTTATATGGAAAACGTAAGCCAGTTCTGTAGGCGCTGCTTCGGGCAAAGCCTCGAAATATTTTAAGCTGTTGGAAAACTCCGTGGACCTAGGGCACAGACCAGCACCCGTACAAAGGGAAGCAGCTTTGCAGAAAGGGAACGGACGCCAGAATCCGGTCAAGAAGGGCGTAAACCACAATTGGAAAAATTCAGGATAACTTACAGCAATGCAATCTTTGAATGGAAAGCTTAAGTCATGACGAGCACATTCACTAGGATTGGGAGCATGCCCACAGGAGCACAAAATTGTGCCATGAGGAAGATGATTTTTGCTATCGTATGGCGGAAAGGAGTGCGTAGATATGGCATGGGTACCGCAAAAAGGGGATTAACTATTTAAACCAAGTTGAGCATAAAGCGCGTGATCTGTTGCGAGTTCAGTAAGAGGCATTGGCGTGCATGACCCTGAGACATTCGAAGATATATTGACACTGACCGGCATGGTGGTGCAGAAGAATAAAACTATAAAGCGGGATTTTATAATGCACCGCCCACGATGCGTATACAAGAAAAGCCTGGCGCTCCAGCCTGGTGGAGCTGCGCCGCGTGGTTGCTAAGTGAATTCACCGTTTCGTGGTTAGCCTTGCTTTGGATGACGAAAGTCGGGTTTGGGTGCTGCGTGCCAGAGTGCAGCACTAGTTGTTCAACTTTTGGCTAGAACAGGGGCTAGCAGGCCTGCTTGCACGACAAGGATGATCGCGGAACTGGTGTTGGATAACACCCAAATCTACCCCGGCATTCACTTTTGGGCCGTTTGTGGGATGGCTTTGTTGTGTCCCTTCTTGCTGGGGCTGTTGGTTTTAATAGAAAAGTAATAGAGCTTCTAAAGCCACAAAAAATTTCTGATGGTCAAACTGCTCCACAGGATAAGCCTCGGCACTGATCTGACTTAACGCCAACTAGTCGTGTGGGGGATCAAAGAGTGGAAGCTGCAAGTTCTGAGATATAAAGGACCGTGGAATGAAGGGCCCGTACAAGGCAGAGATCCTTGCATGCGTGGCTCTCAAGATGTGCCAGGCCTTTTAGAACGCTAGATACCTTGCGTCAATAGAATGCTGACAGGAGAGCCGCAGCTGATCGAGCGGAATGAATAGCCACAACCTTATCTGGAGATCTGCCTTGTCGCATCTGTCGAGAAGGACTCTCTTGCGAAAGCTCAGAGTGGCGGTCGGGCTTGTGAGATCGGCTACCATACACCCGCCACACACGACTACGTGCGCTTGCAAACAGCGTCCACGCCTTCACCGAGAAGGCAGGGAGAAGGAAAATCTTTACTGTGGCGAGCTACTGCCTTTTCAGTAGTGACCACTGAGTGAGGTAAAGAACGTTCAAGAGCTAGTAAACCGGACGCTGTGCTGTCCCCCGTGGCTGGTTATGGATGAATAGTGTCTTTTGCAGCGAGCGATTCGCCAAGCACAGATTGCACTGGATTGCAATAGGCTGCCCAATTAACGGACCATGCATCAGCTGAGTGGGATTAAAAACTTAGAGCAAAAGCGGACGATCCTTCGGGACGTGAAGAACAAGAATGGATGTAACTCATTTCCTTTCTCCACAATGCTCATCACAAGGCCAGGAAATACGATGTATCGAACAAGTAGTGATGATGTGTGGTGTATAGTCACAAGGAGCCGATAGCCTAAATGCTTCTCCTCCTACATGTTGATGAACTACAATTCAGGAGGCGCTAAAACATATCGCACAATGCCATGATGTTTTCAGCAAAGGACATGAGGCAGGAACTCCACTCAAGACGCATGGCGCCGGGAGATAAGCACAAGCTGCAACCGTACCTCTGTGGGCCAGTATTTCAAGGTCATGCTTGCCGGGTTGCGGAGGGCAACCATAAGACCTGGTCGAGCGCGGATGAAACCTCACATCCACATCTTGGCAAAGTGTTCAACATTCTATGTGGCTACATATTATACCTCACTAAATGTCATTTTGGGCTTCTCCCCAAATGGGATCTGATATTCAAGGTGGCAACGACAGGACAATCCCACCCCCCCTTGGATCTCAAAAGCTCTCAACATACGTTCAGAAAACTGTAACGATGACATTGAAGTAAAAGAGCTCCTCATTTCTGTGAACGCCTGCCGCATGTTTATAGGGTCAATGTTTGGTGATATGGTGAAGCCCTCTGTGGAGCTCACGATAAAGGATGGAGTTCCAGTAGACTGAGAGCCATACAGCGGCAGTGAAGTCTTTTAGCTCAAATTTTTCCACGTTGCAGACTACAGAATGTAACAACCATTATGTGCTTCAGGCAGTTGCATCATGAACGAAGTTGGCGGTGTCTTGGAGCAAGCTAGAAAGCCGCTGGACTTTATGAGTGTAAGGATGTCTGTGCTGAGAACTACTATTTAGTACGGCCAAGAGGTATTCTCTATGGAGTGGTCCCTGAAAAAGTGAAGACGCTCATTTCTGGTCATAGAATTAGCCGCGCACACCAACCACTGGGTTTTGCAACCATCGGTAAAGCTAGTATGAACAAGATCCATGCGTTTGTAAGTGGCAAAATGACATCCCCATTACACGGACTTCCAGACCTACGCATCAGAAATAAAATTGGTACCAGCAAGACAAGCGTCGATACGCCTCACAGGTTCCCTTTCTTTCAGCAGACCAATCAACAAAAGAGCACCTCAAGCAGGGAAGAGACTTACCTGAATTGGTGCATTGATACCCAAGGAGCAGATGATGAAGAACACGCCCCGCAATGCGAAGACCCAACAGCCTTGCACACTGAAGGAGACCGCCGGTTGCAAACTCTGCTTTAGTCACGAATGGAGGCATCAATGCCTTGGCAAGGCCCAAATTTTCTTAAATAATTCGCAGGAAGTGCAGGTCGACAGCTTGCACACGGTGACATACATCTTGCGCGTTTAAGCTTTTGCGAAGGTTATTCATTGTTTGCGCCAAAGAACGTTTACGCATGAGTGCTCCCTCCGACACAGCGCATCGCCAGCCCGTCACACACCAAGCACAGTGCCGCCCTGCATCAGGGCATATGGGCATCTCGAAAGGGGAAGATACTCCTAGGCAGATCTATTGGCCTGGAGTGTGCAGCTATGCCTTCGATCTCGGCGAATGCTCAATAGATGGTCGGGTTTGATTACGGCATTACTCCGCACAGCAAAAGCGTGCAATATTCACTTTTGTGGCTGCGGTTTGCAGGATGGTTTACTTCATATTCATCAATTCTTATGCAAAGCTACCCAATTATGAATCTGT
>NW_020312410.1:0-6344 GCF_002999335.1 Cyclospora cayetanensis | reverse complement strand
TTCTCTGCAGCTGCCTTCTCTGCAGCTGCCTTCTCTGCAGCTGCCCTTTCTGCAGCTGCCCTTTCTGCAGCTGCCCTTCTCTGCAGCTGCCTTCTCTGCAGCTGCCTTCTCTGCAGCTGCCCTTTCTCCAGCCTCCTTCTCTGCAGCTGCCTTCTCTGCAGCTGCCTTCTCTGCAGCTGCCCTTTCTGCAGCTGCCCTTTCTGCAGCTGCCCTTCTCTGCAGCTGCCTTCTCTGCAGCTGCCTTCTCTGCAGCTGCCCTTTCTGCAGCTGCCCTTTCTGCAGCTGCCCTTTCTGCAGCTGCCCTTTATGCAGCTGCCCTTTCTCCAGCCTCCTTCTCTGCAGCTGCCTTCTCTGCAGCTGCCTTCTCTGCAGCTGCCCTTTCTGCAGCTGCCCTTTCTGCAGCTGCCCTTCTCTGCAGCTGCCCTTTATGCAGCTGCCTTCTCTGCAGCCTTTTTCTCTGCAGCTGCCCTTCTCTGCAGCTGCCCTTCTCTGCAGCTGCCTTCTCTGCAGCTGCCCTCTCTGCAGCTGCCCTTCTCAGCAGCTGCCCTCTCTGCAGTTTTTCCTAATGGTGTGACTGCTAGAGCGCTCTTCGAAGCGCTCGTTTAAGAGAGACTGCAGCATGTATGTATGTCCGTCAGATCCGGAAGGCAGCAGTGCGTGGAAGGCCGTTTTGGTTTTTGTGTTTATTGAATTCAGCACACCCCTGACACCGATTAAGGCTCTCGAAGCCACAGAAGTCGGATCTGTCGTTTCCATTGTGGGCGTGCTCTACGATTTCAAGGATGTTCAGACCATTACGCTCAGGGTATTGTCTAGCCGTTCTGTCCTCCCTGCACGGCTGCTGCTGCTGCTGTGTGTATGTACAGTGCTGCTGGGTGGTGTTTCGCCGTCCACAGGGTCCCGATACTGCCTTCCTGCTCTTCTACGTCTTCCATTGCGCACGGGTTTTGCTCTGAATAGTATTGGGGAGCTGCCGTTTGCTGTGATGCAGGCGACAGGGCAGCAGAAGGAGAAGAGAGATATTCATTTGGTAGACGACGGGGGTGTTTCCGTTTGCCTGACACTGTGGGGATCTCGCGTCCATTGCCTCACCCCCGAGCAGTTCGCGGCGAAGCCCATCGTACTCATCCGGAGTAAAGCCGCCATATTCCCTGAAGCATGCGCAGTTTCAGTTCAAGAAGCTCGCGGGAAGGCGGAAGCAGAGGCAGCTAGCTAAGGCTCCTTGACGTTCCTGAGTGCTTTTTCGGCCTTCTCGTGCCGCGAGACTCCCAGCTAGCTGTGTGTGTAGCAGCAGCAGCAGCAAGCGTTCGCAGTTGTGAGTTGCACGGCTTTCCTCGTGCAGATGCCAAGGTTGGCGAATGGGGTGGCAAGAAGTTGGAGTGGCAGAGCAGCACGCGACTAGACACCGCTGTGGATCTTCCCGATGCCAAGCGCCTCGCCTTGTGGTGGTCTCAGGTGAGGAGTCTGCCGCAGAGAGCATGCAGCTTTTGCATGCGCTTGCCGTTCACTGCTTGTGTGCCACGAAAGCTCCTCCGCCCCCCTCTGCGTCTCGTCCTGAGTGGTGCTCTGTTTCCTCCTCCCCCACTACCAGCCAGCCGCGTGAGCGGTCTTGCTTTTTCTTTCGGCAGACAGTGCAGTGCAGTGTCGCACCAACACGCTAGAGGACGCTCCGACCCGGAGGGAGAGAGGGCGGCACGCGTGGAAACCTGCCGCCTCCAAAGGCATCCTCTGCGCGTGCTAGAGCTCTTGAATATGTGCTTCTCTCGGAGAGGGAGGTGTATCCATGCGCTCCATTGCTCTCTTCCCACTGCTCGCTGGCGCTGCAGGCAGGCAGCAACTGCGCCAGTTTCGCTGCTCTGGGCGGTGGCGTCGGGGGACCAGGCCGGAACGAACCCTTGAAGACTCTCGAGAAAATCTCGCAGGAAGCCGCCCAGGCAGATCCAGCGCAGCGTCAGCGTTGGCCTCTACTCCCTTTGTTGTTGCTGCTGCTTTTTCTCCAGTTGCTGCTTTTCCGACGGGAATGTTGCTGCACGAAAAAGTCTCGGCAACTGAGTGTGGGATCTGCACGGCTGAGGCACTTGCTGTTGGGGCGGCTGCCAAGTTGCCGCTCTCTCTGCTGCATGGGCTGCTGCTGTGCTCGCGCAGTTGCAGAAAAGGGTCTCTTCTTCTCGACTGTGGCCACTATCGAGAGAGTGGCAGACGACAGATTTTCATGGCCGTAAGCCTGCACATTTCGGCTCCAGAGATCCTCCTCAAATCCTAAGGAGCGGTGCTGCCCTTGTGGCAGGCGATCTGCTGTGCTCAGACGGCTTTGACGCTTTCTCTCGACACTTAGGGCTGCTGGTGCTAGCTGTGCAAGTCATGGTACCTGCTGCCCATTCAACATTAGAGGTGCCTGGCAGTGGCGCAGCTACTGCAGCCACTGCTGCGACTGTATACATGTATGTGGATCTATGTGTGTGTGTGTGTGAATGTGTGTGTGTGAATGTGTGTGTGTGAATGTGTGTGTGTTTGTTTCTGTATATGCTGCATGCGCCATCCCTGTTACTGCTTCTTAGGGCTTGCCCTGACTGCCGAAAGAAGATGCAGCAGCCGCAAGACGGCGATCCATCAACTTTATGGCTGTGCAGTAGCTGCAACAAGCAGAGCCCAGAGCCAGTGCAGACATATTTGCTGAATTTGACGCTTGCCGACGCCACGGGTTCATTACGGGCATCCCTAATAGGAGAAAGGGCGGAGGGGCTTATGGCGCCTCTCAAGGCTGGACAGCTTGTGGCGATGCAGTTGCAGCAAACGTTGGATTCTGCAGGAAGGAGCTTTCATGACGTGTTCACGGACGTGAATCTGACGGTGAGCCATCCACACGCGTCTCCACAAGCTTTGTCACAAGCAGACAGACAAGATCGCAGCTGTCTAAGAGGGAGGCCTTGCAGAATGTCTCATGAGGCACATTTGTCGCACTCTCTTGCGCTCCCTTCCACCACTCGGAAATCTGACACTGCTCATGCGGTCGGGCTTGGGCTTTGTGTTTCAGGAGTGCTTGCTCAAGCTTCGAGCGGCATCCGAAACTTACCTCGATGAGAGCCGCATAAAGTTTCGTGTGATATCTCTAGAACCCTTGCAGCCACGGCTTAGGGAACTGACCACTGGCAACATCTCCATCGTGGAGCACATGTTGCACGCGCTGAAGCTGTGAGGGCCCCATCTTTGAATACACTGCTAGGTGCACATGCATATTCCGAAGGCTGTATATATACGTGTATATATATGTATCTTTATGTATGCAAAAGCGCTCATTCAGGGACTTTTGTTTGTGCGTGCCTTTGCATTGGCGTGTACATGCATGCGTGTGCGAGGGTGGTGTATGGGCTGGAGAGAAGAAACTCTCTGCAGGGCGTAGTCCAGAATAAAATAGCGCGGCATGCAAGGGCATTGGCTCTAACTGCAGCGACAGCCTGAGGAGCAGTGCGCACCAAGATCCCAGACCATCCATGGGCTGCTGAAGCAGCAGCAACAGCTGTATGCGGCAGGGAGAGGTATCAACGCAGGAGCAAGCAGTGGAGTTTCCCGCTGATCGCTCCTACATACATGTCCTCCTGTGACGGTGCGAACCCTGTGATCTCGGCTAGTTTTGGGCAGTCGTTTGACTGCACGAAACTGCTGCTACCACGCTTTGGTGGCTGCTCTTTGCCTCTCAACACAAGAGCATTCCTACGTGCCCTGCCTTTTTGCAGCATCCAGCGGAAGTACAGGAACGCAGCATAGACGCATGCAGCTGGTGTAGTCCGCAACACGAGGCGGAGATGGCCACTCACGACGCTGCTAGTTGAGATCAAACCTAATTGTAGAGTCCTTAGAAGGGTTCAATACCGAAGGTAGCTGCACCTAGGGCGATTTTCGGCACACGCGTACGGCCCCTGCACTGCTGCTTGAAACGCTATAACTTTGGTCATTATCAGGAAACTCTTTAACCTAAACACCATCGAGAGTAATTGACAGTTACGCGGTGCTTTGCTAAAGGGCTTTCTGTCTTCTTCCCTCATTACACAATGTTTCGGCTCGAGGGCAAGGAAAAAAGCGAGGGTTCAAGTGCTTCCACTCTGTGAGCAGCCACAGAATTCTCACTTTGGTGGCTACTCCGCAAGGCATGCAGCATTTAGTCGTTGTATGCTGGACTAACCGTGCTTCGCGGTACCGGCAAGATAATGACAGCCTGACATTCCAATTGATCCACACATAAAACTCGGTCAAATATTGCTTGGGTGGGAGGAAGTGCCCAAGCGTAGCTTCGTCCTGCTACACTCGACACAAAGCTTCCATCAGAAGACCCTTCTCCCCAAATGTACTCCAAAATGAAAGCTCGTGTGCTGCTTCGACTGGTGGCATCTCGCGCTTTCCCTAGGGTGGCTTACAAAGAGATGCTCTCCACGTTATCTCTCTTCATCCAGAAACAAAAGCAAGGCGTGGAATGGTACTAGCTATTCCATTGGGCGATTTGCCATGCTAAAAGCTCCATCTAAAGTCTCCGTAGGGAGATGATTCCAGACTCCATACAACCTTATTACGAAGCCTTCTGAACAGGTCTTTCCTTCCTGGCCTTCACCGATCACAGTTCCCGCATCAGGGGAGGGAAAGTCGAACTTTGTTGCACCCTCTCCGAGTATTCACATCTAGTTTACACGTAGCACCTAGCGCAGACCCGCAAAACATTGCGTCTCCTTGTATCGGCCGAATGCTACTATGCAATAATTCAGATGCACAAACAGAAATACCACTCAGCAAATGTCCTCTTAACTCAGTCTTCTATATAACTGTGCAGTAAAATGTTTGAATGGTCAAGCTACACTGAAGTTCTTTCTCCTCTATTAATTCCCCAGGTTGCCATTTGCGCGAAGAGCAGAGAACAACTTGACGACGATGATTGGCAATATACCAAGCAATACCCACACATATAAAATGACATTCTAGGCAGAGCATGTGCCGAGGAATGGCAGCTATCATAGTATGTGAGGACTCCTGTTCATGGTAACCAGCTTTATTAACCAAACAGAACCGTGGATTCTTCCCCAGGCAACAGCTCGCAACTGCCCTTATTGCCCATGCCAGCGAACAACTCTACGATTGCAGAATCCCGAAAATTCTCATAAGGAACACTGAAGACTGGTGGTCGGTCTGGATAGCAAAATGACGCCCATATATGCGCCGGCATCTTTCATGCCCCACTACACCGCGTGCATTCATTTTCCCCCCACTCGATACCGCTGCGTGGTTTCGGTAAATTGAATAGAATGACGAAGAATAGTTCGGTATTTTGGACAGCCTCTAGGAATCGGGGGGAATATAATCCCCACAGTGTTACTATCATCGGTTGGTGGGAAGAAAGAGCGCTCATAATCGGGTAGCTCGAATAGTGGAAAAGTGATACAATAGCTGATAAGCATCATTGCACCCGCATCAGCCTCCTCTTTTCAGTTGATAGACTGCAGTTCTTAAGTAGAGGATTCAAAGGAGCACTGATCCAAGAAAGCACAGGAAAGGAATTCCGGTAACACGATGCACGCCAATAGAACTTCTCAACATCTCTGTGGGTGCTTACAGGTAAAGCTCACGCTGACTCTTTCTGGAAAAGGCGCCATCGCATTCTTGCATGTTCTACAGCGTGTCCCGTAACAACTGAGCAGCACGCCACAGTTGCTGCAAGCTTTCTTGAACGTTTTTGCTCAAGAACAAAATGCCGCCGTTGTAGTCACCCAGCCAGCTTACAGTGCGCTTATGAAAATCTCCAGTAGCTTACCGCTGCAGTTCTGCTGGGGCAGTAACGAATCGACTGCTCAAGCAGGTATACTTGAGCTTACGAATGGGAATGTGAAACGCATTGTGCCTGTTGCCAGGGTGAACAGGAGTTTGTAAGAAGTCGTCAATAAACTTGAATGTCGACTGGACTACATATCAGTGTAGACTACCAAGTAACTTTCTGATATTAGGCGTAACATAGAAGATCTCCGCCCCACAGCGATCCTGGTCAGGAGCTTCACGTTAACGCACATGGGCCACCTTCCTTCCTCTCTCCGAACCAGCACCAGCATATGCTTGACTGCCTCGGTCGATTCCTGCACTTTGCTTTCTACAACAACCTTTTCAACCACTGCTCAGTATCCCCCTTACGCTGTGGCTGCTTCAAATCTCGCAACACATAACTTGAGAATGAATCAGCAATTAGCTCGATACGGTTCGCTGATCAGCCAGCAAGTGGTCACCCTACTGGCAGCTAGTCATCATTTAGCACAGCCGCTAACTCCTCCTCTTTCATCCTTGCCCATTCCGGCCGTTCCTACGCTAATAGT